>NC_091788.1:5662923-5664833 GCF_029378745.1 Bos indicus
TGTGTTTTCTTGTGTTTTTTGGAAGGAATTGCTAACATTTTCCTAGCTTCCAGGACTAATTCTTTCAGTGTGCGAAACTTTCTCACCTTATGGGAAACCTCTAACCATTTGAGTTTGCACATTTCCAGAAAAATTCTTTAAAAGCTACTTTTTCCCAGTCCATCACTGACTGGGTGTTTTGAACGTGTGCCCGTCACTGGATGGAATGCTTTTCTCCATACTTTCCAATAACTGTACAATGTCTTCCTTGGACCAGTCATCTTGGCGTTTAGGCAATTGCCATTTCTAGGTCTTTGGGACACTTATTTGATCCCAGCAGTTCAGACACCTCAGCAGAATTTTGTTTCTTCACCTCTCAAGATTCAGCAGGTGAGTTATTTCTGAAGTCCTGCATGTGTGTGCGATCCTCTGTTTCTGTGGAGAAACAGAAAAGGAAAGTTATTCTCCTATGTGACACAGGAGAGAAGCTGAGCCCACTTGGGATACATCCCTTCTGTTATTTCATTTACCCTCAAGAACGAAATGAAAACCAGCCCAACCTGTGAGTTGAGAGTCCTGTTGAGCATTATGAAGCTTCTTTCACAATTTAAAAATCCTCAGGCCTGAACTCAACTTGCCTCCCAGTCTCACCACAGTGGGTTTTACATAGAAATGAACAAGAGCCTGGGACTCACTCAAAGGGACAAAGGATGAGAGAAAAGCAAGGGAAGTTTAAAATAAAAATGCCTGACAAGCAACAGGGCTTTAAAATAGCAATGAGATACCACAGCACATGGACAAGAAGGGTCAAAATCCCAAAGAAGGACCAAGTACTGAGAGGGTGGAATATCTGCAATTTGATTCAATTTCGTAAGGTGATGAAAAACATTACAAGCCTTCTGAAAGACAATAAGGCAACTTGTTACTAAACTAAATATCCTCCTACCACGTAAGTCAGGACTCATGCTCCTTTGTATTTGCCCAAATCATCTGAAAACCTGTATCCATAAAAAAGAAAAAAGACCTGCAATGGGATGTTTATAGCCATTTGGTCATAATCACAAAACATGAAAACAACCATAATGAATGGATAAAGCAACTCTGGTACATTAAGACCATGAAATAGTACTCAGTTCTAAAAAGAAAATGAGTGATCAAGCCAGTAAGAGACATGGGGTAATTCTTTTATTCATATCTCTAAGTGAATGAATCTAAGCTGAAAAACATACATATTTCATGAGTCCAACTATAAGACATTCAAGGGAAAAAGGAGTATATGGGAAAAAAAGAGAAATATGTGAGGACAGTGAAATAACCTTGCTTCCCAGCAGTTAGGATAATGGGACTGATGAATAGGTGATCACAAATGACTTTCAGCAGTCTAACCCTTCTGGATATTATAGAGCTGGATACTTGTCACTGTTATATCAGTGAAAACTAACAGAATGCGCAACACCAAGAGTGAACACTAATGTGAAACCATAGACTTTGGGTGATAATGAAGTGTCAGTGGAGGTTCCTAAATCATAATAAACACACCCACTCTGAACATAATGTGATAACAGGGGGAAAACGCCTGCTTATTCTGGGAGCGCAGGATGTAGACAGGAATTCCGTACTTTCTGCTCAATATTACTGTGAATGCAATCTTCTATAGAACACTAACAGTCCTTAGGATTCTGAGCATAGCTCCCTCCTAAGAAAAGTCCAGATGGCCATAGACTGAATGTGCAGTTGAGAGGATAATTGATATAATTAATCTAAGAAAGCTGTAATAGATATAATTCATCTAAGAAACATGTCATAGAAGTACAAAGGGAAGATGAAGAGAGGAGAGAGGGTAAACATGTGTATGTAAGGATTGAAAAAGAGTTTAAGTGGTCAATATTTCATTTCTGGGGAGGTCAATAGACATTATAATAAGGCATATT